>NC_071292.1:54937657-54947657 GCF_943737925.1 Anopheles nili
GGAATGTCTATTTAATTTGGCATCGATTCAAAAACAATTATCTTAAAAGCAGCTTTAGAACTCGACTCGCTTCCGGTGGCGTCCGTCAGTGCCGAAGTACCGGTAATAGCGTCTGCATGGAGTGAAGCGTTTGCGATAACTTGCGGAAACATATGCTCCGGGGATGCTAGCGATTTTATTTGCTTCTAATGAAGTGAAGACTCTCCACCCATTGGATCCATTTTATAGGGAATGAGCAATTGAACCTCGAGCTATATTGTTCCCCTTATCAGCTCAACATGCACAGGCATATGAGTCCACCGAGCTTTCACTATAGCTTATACTACTCCATCGGCTGCAAGTGCTCGCGACGAAAACAATTACTTAAGCGTAATCGCTCTTCAGCTCAAAGTACCTTCTAGGGAATTCTCTAGCCGATGTAGACTTATTGGATAAGCATTTGCATGCCCAACCTGGCACCGTTCGGCCAGACTGACTGCTTGACTCGTGTTTTTTTTTCAGCGCCCAATCCCGCTTATGCTGCTCAAGCGAAACGGAACCCCGGGTTGCTTGGTTCGGTTGATCGAATTACGCGCCCGGATTAGCAATCGCTAAAGTGGCATTAGCGGATTTGTATGCGGAACGTACTTCAAACCCTACCGTATACGGTCGCACCTACCGGTGCCAAGTGCATCCGAGCAGCGGGTACCACAGGGAATGATTGAATGACTATTTCACTTTTCAACCGAATCCCGTGCCCAACCTTCCTGGCTGGTCCACCGGGACCTGACGGGAACTGGGCTATTCAGCGCTTTTCACTCGATGTGACAATAACACGATAGTCCTTTGGGCGTTAGAGCCAAATGAGAACGGAACGGTGGAGCTCAGCAGGGCGAACTTTCATAATTAAAAATCGAGCGCACGCGCTTCAACCGGCAGATGCATTCGGCTTTCGCAGCAAATGAGTTAATTTCGATAATGGCCGGGTGCAGGCGAACTGGTCGCAAATAAGTCAGTACAAACGAGGAGATCATTTTATGATTTAGCTGTGCGGGATTGAGTGATTGGAATTGATCTGTGGGTTTAATTTATGTCAGTCAGATTATGATATTAGGAGATTCAATAAATTAATATCATTTGAATGAATCACGCTAGATGGTTCATTAATTGTTTGATCATAGATTGGTAGCTGCAAAACATAACAAAAGCTTTCCTCATTAGATTACTTCCAGGGATCTCGAGACATCCGTGAAAAAGACATTGAATAACTTTTCATAACATCAGTATAACCGTATAACACCGACATATTCCCTGAAACGATGAATTACATGCGCTTTTTTCTAAATTACACAACCGTGCGTGTTTTGAAAGCAGTTCAAAGAGCCACCAGTTCCGTCTCCTAGAGCGTTCCATCCAGTTCCGCCGCAAATCCCCGGTGATCATTCCCGATAGCTCATATTCTCATCATTAAAACAGGGAACATTATTGCGAGGCTCCCTGCTCAGCACGTTTCCAAGAAAACCGCGCCACAGCTCTTATTAGCTTTGCCTCGTTGCGCGGCGGGACAATCTAACGAAGATAAATGAATTATTAATAGCACTGGCGACGATACTGTCGTCCTCAGCACCGGGAGGCTCCGAGCTCCTTCCATTTTATGGCGCCATAGCCCTAGTCCGAATCGTCTCCGGCCGATCGAATGCTCTGTTCTGGCGCGTTTTCCTCCCCCAAACAACTACGTAGGGCAAGTTTCCACGTTTGCTGGCCATGTTGCTGCCCTCGTCGTGAAGACAGCACCCGATGACCGATGTACGGGGCGACCGAGGACGTTTGCCTGCCGTCGTCCCTAGTTGAATGAACTAATGTCTCCGCCGCTGGTACGCCGTACGGAAACAGCGGAGGGTCGCGTCCGCTGGCGACAGTTAATAGGAACTGGTTCGGCGAGCTCTATTTGGACGATTATGACTAATGAATCTATCGTCAATGAATCGGCAGCCCAGAGGCTTGCGAGGGGAGCGTTTGGGGCGGTCCAGGGAAAGTCTGGAGCCGGGAACTGCTCTGAATAATTAATGACCGGCAGCAACTGGACGCGGGAGTCACGCCGTCGAGCACTGTTTCGCGAGGGTACTCTCGCTGCTATTAATTCCAAAGTGGGCACATTTGTTGCATAAAGCGACCCCGTTTTCGTCCGTGACGCCAGCGGCAGTAGCTTCGTAGGCTGTGCGAATGTGTTGCGTGTCACTAAACTAATGATGCTCGGTGAGCGAGAGGGTCTTCATCGATCAATCCGCTGGTGGGAAGACCGGCGAAATGGTTCTCTGGAGCTCTGCCAGCCAGCAAACACTCACCAGAAATGCGTCTCCGTTCGTTGCTCGACGATCATGCTCATTATTAGCGATAAATTATCATTTTTCTTACGCTGCCTAACGTGCGAACCACATGGCACTAGCACGCACCCGCCATGGTAGAATCCTTGGTGGTGTGGCCTTGTGGGTGGTGTACTTGCTTCCGCTCGGAAGCTGTCCGCGATGTTTGACAAATTGAGCACAATGGTTTTGTTTCACCGAGACACTTCAATCGATAGCGTACGCGGGGGCACGTGGGGCACCGAGAATAGATCCATCCTTCCCCTTCATAAATTGTAACAAATGAAACATTCATTCATTAATTTTGGTTTACTCCGTTACATACATGTTACATCGTCCATTGATAAGATTATTCCAAAACAGCTGCAGTATAAAGTATGTTCCCTCAAACGGAAATACCATCAAGGATACTCTGAAAGCCCCATTCGATAGATGCTCAAGCGAAGTCCCTACACGATACTCTCACATTCAGAACCACCAAATTAACAGCTCTTTCGGACAAATTGACTGGAATCTGTCCATTACATATTATGTGTTGAATTTTAATCTGCCTTACGTTCATTTATCTTCGGCCGCGTATTACAATCAGTATCATTTAATTCTGCAATCGTTATTTCCCACACCACAGTCGGTTACAATTTCGTGCTAAAAATGATTAATTTTTGTGTTGCTGGACGCCGTATCGCACCGGCAACACAAAGGATTCGTGCACGGAGAGTTACGGCGATAATGACTGTGATTTGATATTGATATACGTTCACCCACACTTTGCCCTCCATCTGGCGCCTTTCTTGGGTACTTCTGCTGCAACCCAACGGTACCTAACCCAGCCAACGAGCTGGTCGCGTGAACTGGAAACCTTTCCACCGTTCGGTGCCAAGCATATGCTTTGATTTTACCGTGAAACGTGAAATGTTTCGAGCCACATGGCGCCGGAACCCAATTTTGACCTACCGCTATTTAATTGCCTTGACCATAATTAACGTCGAACACCCCCATCTGCCTTGAAACGAAATTAAAACATAATTCTCCCACAATTTCGAACGCACCCCGCCATCCTGCTACGCATACGTGCTGGATTGTTGTGGATTGCACTTCTTCTTTATGCTCTCTCGATGTTCTTTTTTGTTTTATTCGTTCTTTTATTTGTGTTCAATATAAATTTATGTTGTTTTATGTTGGCCGTAGCGCGTACAGTGTAGATGTTGCGTCATAGCGATGTCTAATCGTTTATCGGTGGCTTTATGAATTATACACTAACACGCCGCTGTATGCGGCCAGACACGTACACATACATACGGAAATGTACCTCCTGAAACTACCGGATAGTGAAAGGATCTTCCAAGGAAAGAAGGCGAACGAGCAGAGCTCTTGGGAAAGAGCTTATAAGGCTGTAAAATTCATATACGTTGCTTTATATTGGCACGTGCTCGGTTGCCTCCTTCCGCACGAAGATATTTTCTCTGTCCTTGTTTTTCTTCCGTTCTCTCTAAA
Source organism: Anopheles nili (assembly GCF_943737925.1). Classification (NCBI taxonomy): domain Eukaryota; kingdom Metazoa; phylum Arthropoda; class Insecta; order Diptera; family Culicidae; genus Anopheles; species Anopheles nili. Next base: position 54,941,494 of record NC_071292.1, read on the forward strand.
ACTCAATGGGACTAACCATACAAAAAACTGTGGCTTTTCGATGGTAAATGTTGTGTAACGGTGTTCTATTTGGGATTGTTGATGCCACACTCGGGAAAACGACCCCCGAAAACAATCACACCCGAGATGGTATCAATGTGAGCATAATGGCAGCGGGAAATGGCTACTGAGAACTGCCGCTAACCAAAATGGCATTTATGTTGTGTAGCCGCGGTCGTACGCGCGATCGTGCTACGATATCAATCTTTATCACGCCTTCATCGTACCCTGCACTCGACCACGCTCGCCGATCTTTCATCACCTTTCGCTCATTTTTTAATGTCCATTCTTCATGTGCCTATTATTTCTCAACCTGTCACATTACACTGTCACCAGAAATTTGATACCACCCACTTTCTTCCCCATTTTGCCATACGCCGGTTCACCCTCACCCAGGTATTCATCACTGAAGAGAAGCGAAAAAAAAAGCTGTAATAACTCTAAGCGATTTCATACAGGCAAAACCCGCTGTAAATGTGTGCGAGGATGTTATTTTTGCTCGATGTTGTTCTTTTTGTTTTTCCTCCTCCATTTCTTCTCTCTGTTTGTTTGGTTTGGGTTTGTTTTAGTTAATTTTCACGCTCATGTACGTTCTTCTACTGCTCTTCGCGATTCGCCAACACCATTACCGTTCCGGGACTCATGGCGCCTTGTTTCGTTTGTGTTGGTATCATTGAGTTTTCCACAACCCCCTACACTTCCTTGTGCACATCGTGCGCCCTGTTGCGTTTACTCGCGAGCACGGGGAGGTTTCCTGTGTGGAAGTACCATCTTTCATTATTTCCGGTTGCCACCGTAACTACTAAACTGTAAGATTTACAGAGCATAAAAGTGCTTAGCCGTACTAAAAACAAACCACCACCGGTGCCGGCCATCCTCGGTGCCGGTTCAACACCGACGTGGCCGTCGTGAGATGGTTCTGCTTCGTCATCATCGTCATCGTCGGCATCTTCACCGCGCATCTCACCCGAAGGGCGAGATAGGGCCGGAAAAACAAACGACCACCCACGCCACCACGCCGTCACGTAAAACTACATGCGCTGTATGAAACTCTCTCAAACTTTACACCGTTCGGAATGGGCAAACGCGATACGACCAGGCGGCAGGCGTGCTGTAGAATCCTCTGTTGACGACGAAAACTTTGTGTACTATCGAGAAAAGCGCAAAGCCTCCGATGCCCCACGCGCTCGGTGGCTTGAAATCCGGGGAAAAGCGGCTCGCTCGGCGGTGTTCAGGCCCAACCGGTTGCACGGATGGAACCGGGCGTCGACGAGCAAGGGCTGCTTTTCTTTGCAAAATTTTCCGCAAAAAATTGTGGCGATTTGTTTCACCTCGGTCCAGGGCCTGGGCTTGGGCAAGCATCCATTGGAGGTGTTCGTTGGGGGTTTTCCGGTTCCTTCAAAAATGTGCGAAACAATCCCAGCACCGAATGATCTCGCACGCCGAGACCCATTCGAGGTTGCCGGAACCGAAGGGAAACCCCTCACGAACACCACCTGCCCATGGGCCCATGGAAGGGAAAACCAGCCGCCACACCATGCGAGCGGGAACGTTCCGGATTTCCTTGTGCTGTGCAAGTTTTGGTCAGTTTTCTTCCCGTAGCTCGATGCAAAGACTAGAAACAGCTTAGACGAGAGAAAAAATTACATCCCAAGATAATCCCCAAGCTCCTTCCGTCCGGAAATGACTCCACCAAGAATCCCGCGCTCTTCCGCCCTTCCCCGCTGCTATCGTTTTATCCCGGATTGGGATGAAGCTCCTGAATCCTTGATCTCTCTTCCACTTTTCGGTTCGGTTTGTTTTACGAATTCTAACGTGTTTCGTTATGCTCCCGTTTTAGAACAAGTTCCCGCTAGGCAAATATTAGTGAATTCAAACCATTCATTTTCATATCCTACCGTAGGCTTCGTGGCATCTTTGGTTTGTGTTTTTTGCTCCTTTCGCCGTTTCGATGTTGTTAACCAGTATGGGCCCTAGATATTCTTGTTGTGTTGTTGTTCGAATGAAAAGCCTTCCCGGATGGTTTCACATTTATTCGTTTGGATGGTTTAGCATTGGAAATGTAATCTATCTCGTTATCCTAGACCTCTGGTTTGTGATTTTTTTTTCTGCACATTATCCGTCCGTCATTTATGTCGAGAAGACATCCTTCCATCTGCTGCCACCTTCTTGCAGAGCATACCTCGATGATTCTTGCTTTGTAATGCGTGTGAAAGAACAGCAAACTAATTTTTATTCAAGCCTCTTGGCTTAAATGTCGATATAACACACTTTTCTCTTCAGTTTTCATGTTTAAACTCCGCGTTTAATCTTATTTCAGAAGTTTGCAACCTCATATAAGGGGTTGAATTCTTCTGTATACTTAAGTTTTTTTTTATTTCAATAACTTGTGATTGTTTGTCAAATAGCGAAAGCATTTGTTGGCAGTTCTGTAAGAAATTCTCCTTGGCACTTTGATCGTTCTCTCGAGTACGAAATATCCCCTCTTTCATTTGATTTTTCTCGGTTTCTCTTTCCCCCCTTTTCTGTCTCGTACACATTTTCTCCGTTTACAAACTTAATCCATTCCCCACATCCTGTCGATTACCCTGTACCATTGCGTGTATGTGTGTTATTATGTATGTGTGTGTGTTGCGTATGTGTATAGTTTCTGTTTAGAACTGTAATTGTGCATTTGTTAAAAAGTTTTCTATTTGTTGACTACCGTACACTAGCTAAAACTGTTAGTCGTTTGTTGAAGCGTTTTGCAATTGGGTTTCATTTCCGATAATTGGTTTAGCTGTGAGCTGAAATGAAGCAATAAAAAAAATATAATTCTTACCATTCATACAAAACACACATACCCTGTACTCTGCTGTCCGCGCTTCTTCTTTCCCTCATCAAACACCACCTGTTCCACCGTACCAACCAACAATCAATCAATCAACACAGAAAACAGGAACTAGAACAACTAGCGAACTAACTGCGCGTCATTTCGTAATACACACCCGCGAAACATTAGCTAACACGTTATCCTGCCGGTTTTTTTGGCGGGGAGTACAGTCGAAACTAGCCTCCACTAGCAGACACACAGCCCTCCTACAGCTACACAACATGCCGGTGGGTTTTCCCCGAAACCAAAACCCATTCACTGAAAAGGGGTTCGTTCGTTCGGTCTTACCTTTTCGTGTAGATATAATTTACGGCTGAGGTCAATCTTGACATTCGCAACACAAACACCACTACTCTACCGCAGGTTTTCATGACCACGCCAAACCTGACCGGGTAGCTCTAACCTCACTCCAGATTCCAGGATCTATCGATCCGCGTGTGTCCGGTTTCTTTGCAGGCCGGCTTCTTTCCTTCTTTTCTTTACGATCCACTCTACAGCTCAAACAGCCCCCTTTTTGCTTAACAGCTCGCTCTCTTGTCGAATTATTCATATTGCGCTCTGAAACGTTGATGAGAAACGTCATCATAGTACTTAAACATCCTAGCAGCTTATTTCCTTCTTTACTCCTTAATCTTATTCCTTCGGTGTATACTTAATAGCCTACTTTTATCGGAACAGTACAACCTTTCTTCCTTGGCAAACCTTGTTTATTGCTTCTTCTCATTTGTCTTGTTGGCTTGAAAAAGCGTGCAATGCAATTAAGCCCAATTAAGCCCGCAAAACCCACATCAACTACTGCCAACGCTTACAAAATCTAACTCAAATCGGAAACACAACCAAAATGTATAGTAGCAACAAAGAGAAAACTTCATGATACAGTTTTTCGTTTTCATTTTGTGTAGTGTTGTATGCTTGCTTGTATGCTTTGTATGTATAAGCTGTTTTTGTTGCATAGCTGGAAATTATTTCGTGCATAAAAAAAGCAATACATCGGACCATTGCATGCCTTTTCAAATTGATCGTTTATTGTTTGCCGTACTAGACCATATGCAGAATGCAACGCAATTCGCTGGCCTTATTTTGTAAAAAGCAAATGGTAGAGAAAAAACACCGCCCTATCGGTGAACAGCATACACCACAGATGTGGACAAATAAAAACCACTCTCCGGGCGCGTTGGTACGCCGTTTTCCGAGGAAGATTCAGCCGCTCAGCCAGGAAACTAGGAAACCATCGTTTTACTACTTCCTCTGCGTAAAATTTACATGAGCAGCGGCCACGCGTTGATGTCCATTAAGATAGCGGTGAACCAAATCAATTAGGAAGCCTGCGCATTGTCCCTTCGCGAGGACCCCCGGTACGTAAATCATGTACCGATAAACGTTCGGGGTGCTCTAAATCCGTTGGTAATGGTCTCCCGGGTTCTCCCTGCTGCCGGGAGCGATTTATCGATTTATCGATGCCCTCGCGGATGCAATAAATAGCGTTAATTAGCCCATGGACACTGCACTGAGCACGACGTGGCACAGGACCTGGGTGGCATTCGTACGGGAAACCCCGTTAATGGCCCAATCACATCGCCCGCAACCGCAACCACACATCGGCCCCCAACCCCGGCCCGAATTATGCTGTTCACGTGATACGCACGTGACCAGCGAGTGAGGAAAGTTTTCCCTGATGGTACACTTTTGGTTGAGGGGTTCACTTGGCAGGAAGAAAAGTTTTAACAAGCGCGTCCCGAAACTTGGGTTATTATTTTGTTTGTCCGGTTCGAACCCGCGGCGCCCTCGCCCAGGTGGCAGTAGGGTAATGACAGGGTTCTGCAATAATGGTACATAAAATTGCTACAAACGTTAGAACGACGTTCGTTCCGTGGCTGCTGAATGTTTTATTTAGATTATTACTCTCGCTTGCTCTCGGTTGCAGCATTCCGTGTGATGTGTTTGTTGTCAATCATACTTCCTCCTACTCGGGCAAGGGCCGTTGGGTGCCGGGCGGGAACAACACATTTCAGGGGAGAGAAAAAAAAGGCACGCGAGATCCACCACCTGTTAATCCCGAGCTCTGCCAGCAGGCGCATCATCGACGTCCCAGCATCATGCCCCCATGCGCGCTTCGATCCCTTCGGCGACGCCCAACCCCGGCGCGATGGTGACTCTCGTCGCGTGCAACTAATGGCTAATTAGTATGTAAATATTTATGTTAACCCCGACGGCTTCGGTCGCTTCGGGCTGGTCGGGCAGCGTTTGGCTACTTCTTTTCCTACTGGGAAGCGAGGAAAATCAAGCGGTGAGGCGAAGTTGATCGAATTTCCGATCGAAGCAGAGAGAAAAGAATCCGACCATGCGGCGCGAATGCACCCTCCTGCTACGGTGGCGGATGGTGATCGACATTGTTTACAATTTCCGGTATCGATAGCGAAACGAAATCTCACGCCCTGAGACGCCACTGTGAGACGATCGATTGCTCGAGATATACAGAGAAAAGCCAAATGGTAAACGATACGATACATTGCATGCCATTTCCTGGCGGGCCATTTGTAGTGGCTCTTAACGAGGGTGTTTTTTGTTGAATTGAATTGATTGAAAAGAAGCAATTAATACACCGCGTGATTCATTGCCTGCAGTTTTAGAATTCGTTGGAAAACCTGTCTTGGTTGTTATTGATGATGTACAATTTTTGGATGATTGTACCTCTGAAAAGTTATGGAAATATTTTCAGCACCAAGCCCTCAGCAGATATCCATTTGGAGCATTTATAAGCTCGTTAACCTATTTAAACATGAAAAACTTTAGATTTTCTGCTCAAAAGGTGCTAAAGTATTTTTTCACATGAATCTCGCCTACTTGGACAAATATCCTCACCTTGTGAAGGAACCCAATTTTGAGTTTTCATTTCTAAGTCCGAAATTTACGAATGCACAGCACGCAAGGGTTGAATTAGATTCGTTGTCTTTGGGTCATGGGCAAAGTGAGATAGTCGCTCGAAAGCAAATCGCAGCTAGATGCCCTGGTGAACCGAAAAACGTCTTTAGGTATAATTTTTTTCAACAGTAAACATGGTTTATTACCCCTCGCGTAAGCGCTTGCTGGATTATCACCCTGACGCAGCCGTCTGCAAGACATTAGACTGTTTTCTTTGAGTGGTTTTTCTTATACTACCATCCACCCAGATGCGATCTGCTCTTGAACTAATTTGTTAATTACGAAGTAAACTTTAAATTTATTCCAACACGAAAAATTTGGAAAATTTCGT